>NW_027103240.1:0-11872 GCF_902728285.1 Clytia hemisphaerica | reverse complement strand
GGATAAAAATATGAATCGGACGAATCGCATGTTGTCGCTCTTTTATGCTGTCTTGAGTAAAGTGGACCAACAATTAGAACAATTTTTACTGTGGTAAGTTCAAAATTTCTTTATATATTTTCCTGTTCTTTGTACTATATAGTTTTTCACTTTGAATTGGGTTTTTATAAATATTTTAGCTGCAGTCCAATATTGTTAGATACACCGTTTCTTCTTGTAAGAATGGCCCAAAAACAATGAGGCTATAAAGCTCCAAAAATAAGAACACTTTAAGAACAAGGCTGGCCATAAAATGACTGAATATTATCGAATCTAATAACATGACGGGAGAAGAATCTCTCGAAACGTAGCCAAACGTAAATCTCGTGATCCAAGCCACGATAAACCTCCAATATACTAATAACATAGATACACGCTTTTTGGACCTACCCCGGTGGGGTGAAGGTCCTATAAATTAACCCGTGTTCGTTAGTTCGTTCGTTAGTTACCAACTTTTCTCGAGATTGGCTCATTCAATTTTTCTGATTTTTTGCACAAAGGTGCATTACTATAAACCCTCGAATGTGACGGAGCCCGATTTTCGAAAAAAAAATTTTTCCGGCCGGTAGAACCGGAAATGTCCCGAAAAAAGCGGTTTTTTGAGATTTTCGCGAGATTTTATCATTAGTTTTTTGCGATTTTTTGCACATAGATGCACATTAGTACTGCCGAAAAGTTGTCGAAAACCGTTTGCCGAAAAAAAATTTTTTCCGGTCTGTAGAACCGGAAATGTGCCGGAAATCGTCGTTTTTTCACATTTCCGTCACATTTTTTTCAACTCATTTAATTGTTTCTTTACAGAAAAATGTTCTTTATGATGATGCCCAAAACTTAGCATCGTTTGATTTCCAAAAAAATCATCCTTTGAATCCGGAACTCCTTAAAAATCGCCGGAACAGCCGAAAACCGGCGTAAAACGGTTTTCCTTCATTTTTTCAACTTATACTCGACAGATTTTCATGATTTTTTGCACAATGATGTAAAATGGCAATGCCCAAAATGTGACAGAGCCCAATTTTCGAAAAAAAAATTTTCCGGCCGGTAGAACCGGAAATGTCCCGAAAAAAGCGGTTTTTTGAGATTTTCTCGAGATTTTATCATTAGTTTTTTGCGATTTTTTGCACATAGATGCACATTAGTACTGCCGAAAAGGTGTCGAAAACCGTTTGCAGAAAAAAAAAATTTTCCGGTCTGTAGAACCGGAAATGTGCCGGAAATCGTCGTTTTTCACATTTCCGTCACATTTTTTCAACTTATTTAATTGTTTCTTTACAGAAAAATGTTCTTTATGATGATGCCCAAAACTTGGCATCGTTTGATTTCCAAAAAAATCATCCTTTGAATCCGGAACTCCTTAAAAATCGCCGGAACAGCCGAAAACCGGCGTAAAACGGTTTTCCTTCATTTTTTCAACTTATACTCGACAGATTTTCATGATTTTTTGCACAATGATGTAAAATGGCAATGCTCAAAATGTGACAGAGCCCAATTTTCGAAAAAAAATTTTTCCGGCCGCTAGAACCGGAAATGTCCCGAAAAAAGCGGTTTTTTGAGATTTTCTCGAAATTTTCTCATTAGTTTTTTGCGATTTTTTGCACATAGATGCACATTAGTACTGCCGAAAAAGGTGTTTCTTAATTGCTTTCTCCGTTCCAATAGATATATAATTCGAAATTTAAAATTATACATTACTTCCATTAAATTCTAATTATTCGTTTTATAAATAGGTAGGTCCATTAAAGTATTGCTTGTTTAATAACAATTCTATTAGAACACGAGGTTGAAAATTGGTTAAAACCTAAGAACAAATTGAGAACAATGAACCTCAGATTTCAAAAGATTATTATTATTAAGAAAGTATTGATTTTAACAGATTTTAAACTCATTTTAAGTTTTAAGTAAAGAAACTAAAGCGTATTAAGAACATTTAAGCCTGAAAATTCCAAAAATCAAGAACAGCCCAGCCTGGCCAAACGTTTATTCATTTCAGCCCCTGTTTATTTGAAACCTAAGAGTAAGAACAATCCAAGCCCCGGATTTCAGATTAACAGATTTTAAACTCATTTTTGGACCTACCTCCGGGTGCCCCGGTGGAGGTTCTATAAATTAACCCATGTCCGTTCGTCTGTTCGTCTGTTCGTCCGTCCGTCCGTCTGTTACCAACTTTTCTCAGGATTGGCTCATTAGTTTTTTCTGATTTTTTGCACAATGATGCAAAATGGCAATGCCCAGAACGTGACGGAGCCCGATTTTTGAGAAAAAATTTATTTGGGCAAATTTGGGCCAAAAACTACCTAAAAATAGGGTTTTTTGGACTTTGTGCAAAATCCTGTCATTACTTTTTTCTGATTTTTTGTACAAAGATGGAGGGCAAGATTCTCTAAAGAATGGCTGAAGTGGTTTTTCCCGGAAAATTCTTATTCGCCTTAAAAAACGGATTTTCGTATTTTGGGGGAAATTCCCTTTAACCAAATAAGAAAATATAGCTTTTCTCAATGTTGACTTGTTATTTTTTTCTGATTTTTTGCACAATGATGCAAAATGGCAATGCCTAAAATGTGTCGGAGCCCGATTTTCGAAAAAAAATATATTTGGGCAAATTTGGGCCAAAAACTGCCTAAAAATAGGGTTTTTTGGACTTTGTGCAAAATTCTGTCATTACTTTTTTCTGATTTTTTGTACAAAGATGGAGGGCAAGATTCTCTAAAGAATGGCTGAAGTGGTTTTTCCCGGAAAATTCTTATTCGCCTTAAAAAACGGATTTTCGTATTTTGGGGAAATTCCCTTTAACCAAATAAGAAAATATAGCTTTTCTCAAAGTTGACTCATTATATTTTTCTGATTTTTTGCACAATGATGCAAAATGGCAATGCCTAAAATGTGACGGAGCCCGATTTTCGAAAAAAAATATATTTGGGCAAATTTGGGCCAAAAACTACCTAAAAATAGGGTTTTTTGGACTTTGTGCAAAATCCTGTCATTACTTTTTTCTGATTTTTTGTACAAAGATGGAGGGCAAGATTCTTTAAAGAATGGCTGAAGTGTTTTTTCCTGGAAAATTCTTATTCGCCTTAAAAGACGGATTTTCGTATTATGGGGAAATTCCCTTTAACCAAATAAGAAAATATAGCTTTTCTCAATGTTGACTCATAATTTTTTTCTGATTTTTTGCACAATGATGCAAAATGACAATGCCCAAAATGTGACGGAGCCAGATTTTTAAGGAAAATCTCTTTTGGGCAAATTTGGGCCAAAAACAGCTTAAAAGGTTTTTTGGGTCTGAACGGTTTAAGTGATTTTCGTATTTGGGGACATTCCTTTTTACCATTTTACATTTATTCAACACAACGCTTTATTTTTCCATTCTGAATTTTTGTACAATTATTGTCACTTTTTTCTTATTTTCATCTGATGTTAATCATTAGGTAGGTCCATTCAGCATGTTGCTTGTTAGTTTTCAAGTAAAGGAACTAAAGCGCATTAAAAACGTCGTTAGAACATTTATGTAGAGGTTTTATTTTTACGTAAATGTTCCCGTTTCATATCAGTCACATATTTCATATCAGGACACTGTCTATTGCTATATTATGCTTTATATAAGCAAAAAAAGTGTTTTTGTTTTCCTCCTTCTGACCAATCTTGCTCCACATTCGTGTCAATTCAATGTGAAAAAGCTTGTGAATTAAAATTGACGAGTAAGCAAACGATATCACTTATTTAAAAACAAAACCTTTTAAGCCTGAAAATTGTAAAAAAATGAAGAACAGATTTAGCCTGAATCAAAATTTACTGGTTCTTATGAAGAAAATGCGTGTAAAGAAGAAATTGTTTTCTATTGTTGCTCTTTCCCTACCATAGCTCTGATGTGGGTACCATCTTTGCTTTGAGTTGGTTGATCACGTGGTTTGGGCATGACGTCAACAGTTTTGAAACTATCGTCCGATTGTGCGATTTCTTTTTGGCCACGCATCCTGTCATGCCCGTTTATGTTTCAGTCGTGGTATGATATAAAAAACAATTTCATGTTTTTATTTTATTCCCATTAAATACACCTATCAACATATAAAATGTGAGGAGACTATGTTTATTATAAGATATGACGTCTAAATGCTAGGCTGCACACATCCCCTCTGATAAGTTTTGATATAGGGGATGCGAATCAGGCTCACAAAACCGTTCCGAACTTAGCAAAAAATCTGCTAACCAAAAAAAGAGTTGAATGATAGAGAACTTTGATTGACAGTTTGTCGTCTTTTGTTATCTTGAGAGTTTTGTTTGCTAATTCAATTAATTTCGATAAACAAAATGAAAGAGAGGAGAAAGAGAGATTTCTAGCCATATGTTCTTTTTATTTGAATCTTTATTTGATTTCTATTTACGTCATCAAATAACTCAAACAATATACATCGAGTTTTTTGAAAAATACAAGTCGCCAAAATTCTGCAAAATACATAGCTATTCGGTAATTTTCTCGGAAGCGATATAAAAGCCTGATTCGCATCCCCTATATCAAAACTAATTTGGGGATGCATGCAGCCTATCTAAATGCCTGAAATCGTTATATTGACATTCTTACAGACATAGAATTTTGACGTCATTTCCTCGTAAATTCCTCTACCTACCTTTTGTCTCTTTATAGACAAGAATTTCTATAAAGACTATGTTATTATCAAACCTTCTAATACTTTTTTGAAAAAATTCCTCTA
The DNA here is from genome assembly GCF_902728285.1 of Clytia hemisphaerica. Lineage (NCBI taxonomy): Eukaryota > Metazoa > Cnidaria > Hydrozoa > Leptothecata > Clytiidae > Clytia > Clytia hemisphaerica. The sequence goes on along the minus strand of NW_027103240.1, from coordinate 7,127 downwards.
CAAGGAACGATTTTCCATTTTTTGGTGAATTTACCTGAAATCTGGAGATTACGAGATCTTTGAACACTCTTTTGTATGTAACTGTAGGGACGAAGGCGTAATAAGAATAAGAACAGGGGGTCAGTACTCGGGTCTGGAGGAAAGCCATTAAAGTTAAAATCATGGGGAGAAGTCATAATTAGGGTAATAATAATTTGTAATAAAATGACCAAGTCCTTTCCACATTTTTCTTTATTTTCAGCTTGTAAGAAATCATAAAACACAGGTGCTACAACAAGAATGTGATATGGCCATGGTTCACCATTGTTTATGTCGGCTACCGGCATATTTGAACATCGAAGATATTGATGACGTCATCAAGCAAGCACATGATTTGTACCAACAGCATCCACCGACAAGCTTGAGATCAGAAGTCCGAAAATATTTAAAAGAAAGGTATCAATATTGTTTTCCTTTGAACTTTTTTGAAACGATTCATACAAGTTTCTATTTTTAGGGAATGTTCATATGGAGGTGGGACGGCCGACTGGCTCACTCATCAGAGTTTTTCGTCAAAACAGTTGCAATTGTTACTTCTTCAAGGTCGTTTTTCCATCTCAATGTCCGCTCATATGAGAAATTTCAATCCTTCCTGAGAGAGATACCACTCAAATCAAGTAAGATCCCAGCTGGCCTTGTTCGCAAATGAACACGATTCTTTCACGGGAAAATACAAACAATAGCATAGTTCGAACCCCCCCCCCTTTCTTAAGGGGGGGATGACACCTTCCAAAAAAGTGAAGAAGGGGGGGGGGTCAGAAATTTTCATTAAAAAGGGGCGGATAGCAAGGAGGGGGGATCGTTTAAGAAGGGGGGGGGTTTACATATATTGTAGATTATTTTCCAGCACTGTTATGAAATTTGGTCCGCATGAAAGGAAGTTCTTTATTTTCACTAAAAAGTGGTATTCTATTTGCAGACTTAATTTTTCTTTACTGTTTCCCCTCCCTTTTTACCATAAAAAATTTAGCCCAAAACCCTTGGGGGATAGGCATTTTTAAAGGTTGGGGGGGATGTCAAGAAGGGGGGATCATTTAAGAAGGGGGGGATCGGACCCCTTTCCGCACTATGAATAGTGAGATCTCTAACGGCTAGCCCACCTCCATATGAACAGCCCTTTAAAGAGTAAGTTAATTGGCTTGCTTGTTCTATTCTTCATTCGTTTTATACTTAAAGACGGATGGGCGAACAAACGATTTTCCTTAGAAATTTTTTTTTTCAGAAATTCCGGAAATATACCGTTTTTTAGGGATTTTGCCGAGATTTTATTGTCAGTTTTTTGCACAAAGATGTATATTAATATGTATAGTCTTCTTAGTTTACCTAAATCCTTCTATAATTTGGTAAAAGGCTCTTTTTACATAACTGTTGGTTGTTTCTTTTGTAAGAAGCAAGGAGGAGACCTTTTCAGCAACTTTTCCTTAAACTTTATCACCTTGTACAATACACAATTTCTATAATTTGTAACTTCTTTGTAGCGATTCAATTTCTCACCATGCTGAACTACTGTACCGCTCCTACAATCAAAAACCGGATCGAATATTACGAAAACGAAAGAAATACGGCCTTTTGTTTACCGACACTTCATTGATCTCCTCAACCGAGGTCAGAGATACCGATGGGAAGCAGTTAGCGTTGATTGGCAGCAACCAGACAACGAATCCTCTTGTCAAAGTTGCTGTTTGGACAATGACTGTGTCAATGGGAGTTATGACGTTCCTGGTTTTAAACACCTCCAAATACTGGATGTAAATTAAAATTATCTTCGAAGAGAAGGGATTGTGAATGGATTGCTGATTTCATTGCCACTTGCCTTTTCCTTACTTAATTGGCCATTCAATCAAAATAACACCTTTTTTTTTCTCCGGTAATTTTGGTGACGGATGTACTGATTTAATGGACATTTTCATATTGCCTTACCCTTATGAATTGAATTCGAAGATTATATATTTGGTCAATGAATTGTCCAACGGGGAATGGATTAAGAATTTCTCCGTCCGAATTGGACAGAAGATTATTTTTGATCAATGAACTCCCTTCCAAGTTGGACGTCATACTGCACAAACTTATTTTATCGTTCCTCAGTTGATTTTAGCAACACCTGGTAATGACAGAGTTTATCTTTTGTATTTTTTCCACGAGCAATTGGTTTGTTCGAGAACTAGAAAATTAAGTGACTATTGGAAATTGTTTCTTATCGAGAGCATGATGCAAAGAGTTGGCTATTGGCTTGACTATTTAGGCTCTGCTCTGCCAAGCCTAATCTTTTGATCTTGAAGATGCGATCTCCTCCTGGATTGCAATGTATTTCTGTGGAATTTCCTTTGTTCTGTTTTTGTTTCGTTAGTTTGGTTTAGATTTAATAAATTTTTATTGCAAGGGATCTTTATTTTTTTTGAAAAATATTGTAAATAAACACAGTGAACTTTTTAATTCCAACCTCTATTATTCGAATCTTTCTATAATTCGAACTAAAATATTGGTCCCCTGGAGAGTCGTATAAATTACTCTCCGTAATTCGAATCTTTTTATAATGTGAAGAAAATTTTCAGTCCCTTCAAGATCGAATTATAGATAGACAACTTGTAAGTGAATTTACTCGTCTTTGTGACTTCGAGAGTTTTTAAGCACATCTGTTTGCATGGCAGTGTCCATCATCAGTGAAATGAAGAAGCAATGCAAGGTCTTCTCATCTACTCTCTTTGATGTTTCATGTCACTGACTTATCGAGATTAGGGTTGAATAAATAGTAGCATGGTGACAGGATAGGCAACTGGGTGACCCACCCTAACGCCCGATTCGCGGTGGCGCAAATTGAAAGACAAGAGGCTTCGAATTTCGCTAAAAATTTGCTAACTTCGGCGCTCCATTACTTTCCACACCCTGAATTCGGCTAAAGTCATTTTTAATAAGTGTAATACAGTAATAAAGGTGTCATATGATAATGAAAAAAACTTCATTATCTCCTCTGTTTTCCTTACCCTACTCTTTCTTCAATTTAGCTTTCCACCATTCTAGACTACCCAAAATGCTAATTGATTTTAGCCTAACAATGAAAACTTATTCGAAAAGCTTTCGTTATAGTTTTATACATGTCTTTTCCTTAAAAGAGGCGCGCAAAATACCAGATTTTGGAACTTTCTTCCCAAGTTTTCCCAGGACTTGGTCGAATCACCGCGCTAATGCTAATAAAACACTTTTTAAAAGAACTCTATCTATAGTCTGTTTCGAAAGTAAGCGGACACTTTATGTTTTATCCTTAAGGTTATTCTCCTTGGAAATATCTTTCCAACGGCGTATGACTTTCTAACATAGTATGAATGGGTGCTGGGAAAAGGTAAAAAAACTAAAGTGTCCACTTACCTTTAAGACGTACTTTAGTATTTAGATGAATATTTTTGTGTAATTACATTTTCATTTTTAATTGATCCTGCATTTCAAAGTAGTTTTATTTAATTTCAAGAAAAATATTAAAAACTAGGCAATTTTACACATTGAAATATTTATTTTAATAGAATGTAGTTTACATTTCAAATTTTATCAATTTATTCAATGCAATGCCTCGAGCTAAATGAAAACCAAACCCCGTCTACAATCAGCTTCGAAATATATTGGCAATTTTGGCATTCTCGCTCGAACTTCAATTTTCGAAAAATGGCAAAATAGCCAGAATTGCCAATATGTTATGGCACTGATTGTAGTTCGGGCCCTTAAGAAAGGGAGGGATGAGACACCTTCCGAATAAATGAAGAAGAAGAAGGGGGGGGGGTCAGAAATTTTCATGACAAAGGGTAGGAAGGGTAGGAAGGGTAGCAAGGAAAGGGGGCTTATATATATATAGTCTAGAAGTATAAAACCTTCAACTACTCAAAATGGAAACAATAAAGACAAAAACCCACAAAACAAAAAGACAATACAAATACAACAAAAATCTAGAATGAACATTCACAGAAAATCAATCAGGTTGGAGTAGAAAAGGAAAATATGATGACATAGAAATCCGTCAATGTAAAACTAGTGATCTAAAATGACTTTAAGGAAGAAAGTAACTCAATATGAGTTAAGATGGAAAGAGTAACTCAATATGAGTCAAAAAATATTTCAAAAAAACACATTATCTGTTCCTCAGTTTTCGACCTACACAGGATTTCGGCCATTTGTGAAAATACCCTCCTATATGATGGAAATAGGGTTTTGTAGGTAGACCAAGCAGTGTTAACTAGACACCACCACAGATAAAAAGATATATATATATATATATAGTGAAGATATGTAATATCTGTCATTTTAGAAAAAGAAAAGTATTGATATATAAATAACTCAAACTGATAAAAACGAAAAAAAAGTTAAGAATATTTTTGTTAATTGTGTATATTTACGATTTTTTTGGTATTTTTTATTTTTTAATCATTCCGAAACAGAGGGTAATTTAGCAAAAAGTTAAAGGGAATTTAAATAGTGGTATGTGAAAGAAAAACCTAATCCAAATGAAGATAGAAGAAAAGTAATAGTGGAGAAACAATGCATTGCAAAAAACTTTTTTGATAAACACACTTCCGTACAATCATTTACACGAGCTCATCAAAATACAAAAGCAAACACATCAAATAAATTAAAAAAAAAAAAAAAAAAAAGATACATACACAAAACAAAACAAAACCCGAAGTCCCAGACTTGTGACTGGCATAGTGACTTTCCACGTGTTTAAGGGCCCACACTCAGTCGCCTTCGGAAAACATAGTAGAAAAAGGAACTGACCAGCAGCTTCCAAACAAATAACAGACAACAAACAGACACTACAACAAAATACAGTACAAAAGGGCAGAAAGACACACTGTACCAACTATCCCACGTACACTACAGGTGAAACAAACATTTGTAACAAACACAATCTTACATAAAAATAGAAAAAATCACACAAAAACTGAAAAGAACAGAATCGTAAGTTGGCCAAGAACCCGGTTCGGCGTGCCGCGACGGAGTCTGCTAAATTGCCTGGGTTGCGTGTGTGCGTGGGTGCGTGGGTCGAGTGAGTGCGTGGGTGCGTGGGTGCGTGGGTCAATATTTTTGCGTGGGTTATTTTTTTGCGTGGGTGCGTGGGTCAAAACATTTTTTACGTGGGTCAAAATTTTTGCGTGGGTCAAAAATTTTGCGTGGGTCAAATTTTTTGCGTGGGTCGAATTTTTTGCGTGGGTCAAATTTTTTGCGTGGGTCAAAAATTTTGCGTGGGTCAAAGTTTTTGCGTGGGTCATTTTTTTTGCGTGGGTCATATTTTTTGTGTGGAACAAATTTTTTGCGTGGGCCAAGAATTTATAAAAATATCTCTGGGGAACTAAAAAAACTAAAATCCCTTTTCGAATCTTTTTTTTTGTCGAAAAGTTCATTCGAATGATCAACATTCGAACAAAGAAAATTCGAACAAAAAAAAGAATGCGTAACAATGATTGAAAGAATCAAAACAAACAAAAAATGGATAGATATTTTTTGGGTCGACAATAAATTAGTTATCACATAACTTCTCGTGCAATACTCAATATTTTACTCGTTCCAGAACTTTTACTCATAAAATATTTCTCGTATTACACGTGAAGTCATGTGATAACTAGTACATATAGAAAAAAAGTTGTTAAAAAAAACATTTTGTCAAAATATGTGTGCGCTATTGTGTTTCTTCACGTTCGTTTTTCATCAATTTATATATACATTGTAAAACTGCATTAATACCGATCACCCACAGATTATTCAAGAGCTTACTACTATAAGCTTACTATACTAAATATTATATACTAAATATTACTCGAAATATGAAATGCTAATTATCTGCACTCCCGGGGGGGTACTAGGGTTGGAAGATGAGGGGTATGTCCGGATGGGACCTCCAAAAACCGACCCTTAGAGAGACTGATTTTTGCTGAAAAGGTGACCCTTAGAGAGACTTTTTTGAAAAATTTTCTTCGAAATTTGAAAAATTTCCTACCCTTAGAGAGAATTTTTTCCAATTTTTTCACTCTGAATCAAAAAAATTTCCTGGAAATCCTAAATTTTCCGACCCTTAGAGAGACTGATTTGAATTTTTGTGATTTTTGCAACCCTTAGAGAGACTTGACTTTGAAAGGTGAAAAAACCGACCCTTACCGTCCGCACATACCCAGCACCCATTTTTGCCTAAGTACCCCCCCCGGGTCTGCACACTGCCCGGATTTGACTGCCAATACTAATACTGACCACCAAAAATTTTTGACCCACGCAAAAATTTTGTCCCACGCAAAAAATAGGACCCACGCAAAAAAAATATGACCAACGCAAAATTTTTGACCCACGCAAAAAAATTGACCGACGCAAAAAATTTGACCCACGCAAAAAATTTGACCCACGCAAAATATATGACCCACGCAAAATTTTTGACCCACGCAAAATTTTTGACCCACGCAAAAAATGTTTTGACCCACGCACCCACTCAAAAAAATGACCCACGCAAAAATATTGACCCACGCACCCACGCACTCACTCGACCCACGCACACACGCAACCCACGCAATTTAGCAGACTCGCCGCGACGGGAGGACTGCACAGGAAAAAGAAAAATAGGAAATGAATACCTCCGATGCTAATTCTAATTCTTTAGACAGAAAAAAAAAACAAAAAAAAAACACACATACAATACACAAGAAACAATTTCACAATTTGAAAATATGTAAAAATTCTTCGACGGTTTTCCCATACTTCATATATATAGAAGAAGAATACACCATTGTCCCATTTCTGTTTTTCTGCTCCATCAGAATTATGTACAAATAGTTTAGATCTTTTGTCATCATTTGATATCACATACCTGGTTTCCATTTTATGAATATTCATCCTGAGCATGTTGTGTTGTTGTGTCCTCTTGTTGGTATTGTTTTGTCTCTTTTTGTTTATTACATTTTTTGAATAGTTGAAGGTTCAATACTTCTTTGACTATATAGTGGTTTTTGCGTGGTTTTTACGTTTTAGTTTATTTTATATTATTGCGCGCGTTTTATACTTTCAATAAACACATCTTTTTACTATCTTTTATCTGTGGTGGTGTTTAATAACACTGCTTGGCC
>NW_027103239.1:0-24465 GCF_902728285.1 Clytia hemisphaerica | reverse complement strand
ATCAAGAGTTATTGATTTGATTCTTATAAAGAAAATGCTTATAATAAAGATAAATATGCTCATCTTTTTCGCCATCTTTTGTTTACTTTCTAACAACTAATTACCGAAAGATGTATCGCCTTCAATCAAGAGTTATTGATTTGATTCTTATAAAGAAAATGCTTATAATAAAGATAAATATGCTCATATTTTTCGCCATCTTTTGTTTACTTTCTAACAACTAATTACCGAAAGATATATTGCCTTCAATCAAGAGTTATTGATTTGATTCTTATAAAGAAAATGCTTATAATAAAAATAAATATGCTCATCTTTTTCGCCATCCTTTGTTTACTTTCTAATAACTAATTACAGAAAGATATATTGCCTTCAATTAAGAGTTATTGATTCGATTCTTATAAAGTAGATGCTTATAATAAAAATAAATATGCTAATCTTTTTATCCATCCTTTGTTTACTTTCTAATAACTAACCGAAAGATATATTGCCTTCAATCAAGAGTTATTGATTTAATTCTTATAAAGTAGATGTTTATAAAAAAAATAAATATGCTCTTCTTTTTCGCCATCCTTTGTTTACTTTGTAAGAACTAATTACCGAAAGGCATAGCCTTCAATCAAGAGTTATTGATTTGATTCTTATAAAGTAGATGCCTATAATTGTTCATCGAAAATGTGCATAGAATTACCTGCGTTTGAAAACTTAATCCACAAATTAACGCACAACAGAAAAAAACAAAAAACCCCGAAGGGAAGAATAACGAAAAACGTCCGCCGCGCATTTAGCGAAAGCTACTTGCTAGTTTGGTAAGCTATAAACGTTGCCGGATAATTACGGAACACTAATTAACCGGAAGATCGATTACAAAACAAACGCAAAAATCGAGATTCCTGTCCAATATCCTTGCGTGAAGCTATGTAGGCCACCCTACGCTCGCAAGCTCGCTACGGGCGGCAATAATGAATTGTCAGTGTAGCTGGATACGACTGGAAAGAGAAGCAACAAACCATTGATCGTGCAAGTTCGTGCAACGAGTCCACCAGTCCACTTCTCTCCTCCTACTACTGTAGAGTTGACCTTCTTTGTCGTTCAAAGCAAAGAAGGGTCATTGTGTCATTGACAAAAGACTTTTCTGATTTTTATCAGCATTTGGCTGATAAGGGGGGGGGGGCTTCAGCAGCTTCCAGCTTCACATACCTCCGATGCGATAAAGAAAGTAGGTATGTATTATTGGGACAAAAACTTTTTTCAACCAAATTCCTTCAGTTAGAGTTAGGGGCCACTCACATATCAATTTTTCCCACGCTTACCCACGCTATAGGGTGGGCGGGTTAGATCAAGTGGCACTAAAATAAAAAGAAAGATATTGATATTGATTTTTGTTTTGAGGGCCACAACAGATGTTCAAATTTCCAGAAAACTACCGTGAGATCAGGTAACTTGCATCAGTGGAGGCTAACATGCATAGCCCTCAAATGAATGACCTGGCTGGTCATTAAAATCAGCAAGTACAAAACGCCTACTACCTTCTACTTAAGGGGTCACCCACATATCGATATTTCCTGCAACTAACAAAAACGACCTCATTGTGACGCGAGGGGGTGGGGGGGTCAGAGCCTATGACGCTAAGAAATTTCAACAGAATATCGATTTTCAAACCTGTAACATTTTGTATTCCATCCTTCGCTACACCTGCCATCTTAATTCAAACGCATAAAATATAACAGAGATGATATCCAATACCCTTCCGTTACGTTTGTAGGAATATGTTATTATCTCCCTAATCATAAAAACAGAGATACCGCAATAAAAAATAGATGGGCCGTATTTTGATATACAAGGGCCGCGCTGACGGACCGTCTAAACGAGCCGTTTGTCTGGGGACATTTTCTCTATAGAAATAGAGACAAACAAATGTGAAAGTCATAAGTCAAAACCACAATTGTTTTAAAACCGTGCGAAACGAAGCACAAAAATAAATGTGGCTGGAATATCAATATCTGTACCGTGAGAGGTCCTAAAGCCGACAGCCCAGCCTAAAGCCGATGGGGTCTTTCAAAGATACAAACTAATATAAAAACAAACCTTTCGCTGTGACGCAACGAAGATACCAAAGTGTCAACTAAACTGAGAGATTTGATACATTGAACCAATTGAACCAAATTAACAATAATTGCTTCTTATAACAAGACATATTTTTTTATTGCAATAGACCTTTTTTTAAAGAGGAAGACGTCCTGTTGAATAATTATGTAGTCCAGCCATAAAAACAATGATAGAGCCATGCATAATTACTGTATCATGCATATTGTAATAATTATGCATGGTTTTATCATTGTTTTTCTGCTGGACTACATAATTATTCAACAGGGTGGCCTCTTTGAAAAAAGGTCTATATGCACAACGTCATAAATGACAACAGTAGTAACAGCATCATAAAAAGTAACAAGATGTTTTGATTTTCCAAAGCACACGAAAATATAAAAGAGGTCTGTGTACGAGCATGCTCATTTTGAAACGTTACGTAATCAAGCCTGGTTTCTATTACTTTACACTGGCACTTGGCTTGATTGCGGGGCTAGGACTTTGTGTAAGGATACATATAGACGACGTATATTACAATATATTATATATTACATGATAAGAATACAAATAGACGACGTATATTACAATTATTATGTATTACATGACACCTTGCTCCTATTCTAGTAAAGATAATATATGTCGTCAAAGAGTACACTTAAATGAAGAGCTGTCCGATTGCGGGCCTTCCGTAAATAAACATCCGGACTTATAGGTGGTAAAGAGGGCATTGATAAAGCTGCCTCATTGATTCGATGTTTGTTATTCAAAGTAGTGCTACCGCATCCGCCCTTTTTTCAACTTCGCGCCATTTCTACAATTTAGTCTGTTTGTTTCTTGATGGAAACCAGTCCAAGTTGTTTCGTATTTTTTCCCGCACAAGTCACTTTTATTACAAAACTGTTATCGTTTTAAACATGAGCAACTGATCCAGAATAAAAGGTAATTATTTTTACAACTCGCACTTTTTAATTACATTAATTGACATCTTGACATTACAGCTATCTTGTTAGATGTTTTGTTTCGAGAGTTCTAGCAATAGTTTATCGTTCAACTTGGAGAGGGAATGTTTGTAAACATAGAATTTTTTTTCATAACAGTTATTTGGGGGGTCGGAATTAGGCTGGGCTGTCGGCTTTAGGACCTCTCACGGTAATAGAGAAGAAAAATTACTTTCATCGATTTTTGGTATATTTATGTAAATAACGCTAAGAAAGGGGGGTGGGGGGTTCTTCAGATAGCGTCAAAATGACGTTAGTTGCAGGAAAAATCGATATGCGAGTGACCCCTAATACTTAAGGCAGGAAACTCTGCCGACGCACTGGTACCGGACTTAACGAACACCGGACACGCGAAAGTCCGGTGTAAAATGAGAATTTTTTTACCACCGGACAATCTCTATATACACTGGACTTAGAGAAGTGGGATGTCCGGTGTCGAAGAAGGATATTTTTTTCCACCGGACAATCATAACACCAGACATGACCAGTCTGGTGCGTCCGGTGTTTCTTAATTTTTTGTTTCGTAAATGTCCGGCGTCCAAAATTCCATGTATGCAACACCGGACTGACACTGGACTTATTGCGTCCGGTGTAGCGAAAGGATACTTTTTGCCACCGGACAAATACACCGGACAGTCCGGTGCGTCGGCAGGGTCCTAATACTTACCAGTCAGGCACATCCTGGCAAATGAACGGGGTGAGCATTTGCATGGGGTATTCGTCACCCAGTGTAAATGAGATAGGACGTCTCAGGCTAAAAGCGTGAAAATGAATAAAAATGAACTTCAAACTGAAAAAGGGAAAAAAGGAAGAAAACTGGGAACTTTATTTTTTCATTAAAAGTTTCTTCAATCTTCGAAGACAAAATTGACCCATGGAAAAAAAATTCATCTATGCAGTTCTTTGAAATGAAGCAAAATATTTCCAACCCGGTTCAATTAAACTGGGTATTCGGCGCTATTACATCACTTTCGTTTTCGACCCCGTTCATTTGCCAATGGTCGCAAGTGAAAAATACCCCGTTCATTTGCCAGGATATGCCTGACTGCTTACTACCTACTCCGTTTGGATACTTTACAGACCAGAACTCTCCTCCGCCTTTTCGAAATCTCTATTCTTGATATTCATGATGTAATCTTTTCGTTGATTGACACTCCGAATCAAAACATTTGGAAAATATTGGGGAACGCATTTGTTTTGCCACCAATAAATGGCGCCATTATTGGTGGCAAAACAAATGCGTTCCCCAATGTTTTCCAAGCAACCAGTGTGGAATCCATGCAAAAGCCACGCCAAAGATATTTTGAGGATCAAGAAAAAAAAAGAAAGAAAAAAAAGAAAGATTAATACAGAAGTCCAAGCACTCCAAATCAAAGAAAAAATTCTTTCATTGAAATTCTTTAATTATCTACAATAGATTTCGTCACAAGATATTAAGCTTTCTTTTTCGTAAACCCCCGGTTTCAATACAAAATAGGTTAGCGGGCCAAACTTTTTGCCACCAATAATTATGCATGGCTCTATCATTGTTTTTATGGCTGGAATACATAATTATTCAACAGGACATCCTCTTTGAAAAAGGTCTATGCCTGAAAGGTAACACACAAGTCTTTGCTTTATATTTACTTGAAAAATGTGTTATCTAAAAGAATATTTATCATATTTATGTAGTGAGTAAATATTCTCTTCGCCTCATATAAGTATACTGAAGTATTAAACACATGGTCATTATCTTGATTTTTTCTTTTTCCTAAACCTACTCTCTCTTATGACTCTTATTATAAGAACTTTTCTTTTTCCTAAACCTAATCCCTCTTATGACTCTTATTATAAGACTGATAAGAATACACGTTATAAATGTTTAAAAGAGGCTCTGTAATATAAATAGGGGGTCAATCTCTATCCTGTTGTTTGATCTGCATCATATCAAATGGTGCCAAAATATTTGGAATTGGTTTGCAAAGCTTTATATTCAATAACTGTGTCAATATTTTTATCAAAAATTTCATTTCGTCAATACTTTGACATGGTCAAATTGACACCTCTAAAACAGCTCTTTGTAGTATTTTCCTACTGAAAATTTCTACCTTGCGATACTGAAAGCATCTAATTGAGCACAATAAGAATTTTTGCTACATAAAATGAAGTCTTCAAAGGTCCTATTTAACAACCCTGTCAATAGTTTGGTTCAAAAGGGTCATTTTGTCAGTCAAGACATGTCAAAGGATTTTCAGCAAGTACCCAGTGAAACATAGGGCTCTACTTACTTATAAAGTATTTCAATTTTTTAGAATTAACGATTCTTATAAATAAAACTGCCGTAAAACTGACATGAATAAATAAGTTATTTCGCCAAGGAAATATTTTTCTCTTCTACGAAGAAGTGTGTCTGTAAACTTTATAGAAAAAGCGCGGGAAAATGTCATAAACAAAATAAAAGAGAGAAAATATTTTGAAGTCTTCAAAGTACGGTAAAATAAGAAGTTTTAACTTTTTTACCACCAAAGTTTCCGATTTTGCTAATTTTAACATGCTGAATATTTTAAAGGTAATTTCGAGCCGTTTTGAGCTATTTTACAGTAGGTAGTAAGTAATAGGTAGTAAGTATTAAGTAGTAGTAGGTAGCTCCGCTCGCAGTACTCTACCATTTTTGTTTTGATTTAACTCTGTATTTTAATGACCAGCCACGTCATTTAGTTGAGGGCTATGCATGTTAGCCTCCACTGATGCAAGTTACCGAATCTCACGGTATAACTTTTAACCCAAAAAATTAAGTCCCCGCAAAATTTTATCCCATTAAAGTAGACAAAATTTACTTTTCCAGCTGGAAATTTGGAGCTGTTCCGCCCGAAGAAGCTAAATATGTCAACTTTTTAGTAATATTAACTCCTGGCTGGAAAATCGGAACAGGTATTTCGCCTTTTTGCCCCGGTGTCTGCTTCTGTATATCTGATATAAAACACTAGATTGAGCTACTTTGTCCGTAGCTAAAGCAAAATAATCTGCCATCTTGAACTTAGTGATGCCACAATTTAGCTTGCCCGTGATCCTTGAAATTTTGAAACCTCATTGCAGTGTCAAAGAAACTGCAACAGTGAAAACCAAACTTTCTACTGTGGTCTACCTTATTACATGAATATAAGGAGACGGGTAATTAACACAAATTGTGAAATTTTGTGTTAATTGAACCCCTTAAATTAAAACCAGCCGTGGTGTCCTTGTAAAAGCAATAAAATTTGTGTTCATTTTTTGTGTGTTAATTTCAAAGTCGTTAAATACTTCCATACTTATATTCGTGTAATAAGGTACTTTCAGCAAAAATGGGGGATTATTTTGCTTGGAAAATACATAGTAGCTTTATCTAGTGTTTTATATAAGATATGCGTCTTGTGCTTCCATAAAGTCTGGTATGTTGGCACCTTTTCTCAGGCAGAGTGTTGAAATTCAACATAAATTTAGAATTTTGGAAATTTGGTCCAATGTTGGAGCAGGAAAATTGGTCAACAGACGTTTTTGTTGTAAAAAAGTTTTTACCTTTGTTTAGATTTATGCGTTCCTTCATTTTTTGACTTGACTCCCATAACTTCTGATCTACAAAAGTTGCAAGGTTGTTATTTTTTTAAGTCTTTATTTCATAGTCTCATAAGAACACTTTTACCTTAAAATTTTGCCTGGAAATACAAAGAAAAACAAATTACACAAAAACTGCTAAAGATAGGGAATTTTTCTGAAAAGCTTAAGAAATTATCTGTTTTTTTTGTATATCTGTCGCAAGTTTGAGTTTGAATAGGGTTCCATTAAGCCCACTACCAAATTTAGCCAAATCAGTTTTAAGTAGACATTTTGAAGGCTGTGATATCATGTTAAATAATAAAAAAATCCAGCATTACAACAATAATACACTAAAGCATAATTAGTGAAATGCCTGTTAAAATATTTTTTCATTATTGCTTTTTATGCTGGAGTGAGTGGTAGGTTTAATCAACATGACATTTTGCCTATAAATGGTCTATTTTGGTTTTTCTTCAATCTTCAGGTACGTCCATTCAGCATGTTGCTTGTCTATTAAAACCCATTTTTAGTCTTCTCCACAACAAAGTTGATTATCCTGGAAAATCCAGAAAAGTGCTGGAATTTAAGTTTCGTGTAAGGCTGGCAACCCTGTGATAAGAATTCAATCCAATAATAAGCAGAAAAGAACACAATTTTAGTTTGATTTTTCTTCCAATTTTAGTATGCAGATCGATTTAACTTTTTTTTGAAAATAGAAACATAAAAAAATTATTGATCTGATACATCTTTCCAGTTATTCAGAGTAACAAAATTATTTTATTTCATAAAAATGTCAATCAATTTGCTGGCAAATTATTGTTTTATACTCAGAACTTTATACTCCATAATATGATAATCCTAAAAGCTGAAATTTTGATGTTTGTGTTTAGTTGATTCCAAAAGGAAAAAAACCCAACATGTCTAAACCAAGATGGCTGCCATTAGAGTCCAATCCAGATGTGATGAACAAATACACAGAAAACCTTGGTGTGGACATGTCTGTTTTGGCATACAGTGATGTCTATGGTTTTGAACCTGATCTTTTAATGATGGTTCCAAGGCCTGTGGTATCTTTAGTTTTGCTTTTCCCAATCACTGAAAATTATGAAAAGTTTCGCAAAGAGGAAGAAGAAAAGAAAACAAAAGAAGGGCAAACAGTGAGCGATAATGTGTATTTCACAAAGCAAACTGTAGGTAATGCTTGTGGAACTGTTGGAATTATTCATGCTATAGCTAATAATGTAGAAAAGCTGACTTTCAAAGATGGTAGCGTCGTTAAAGACTACTTGGATAGCACAAAGTCGATGACACCAGACGAAAGGGCTGTTGCTTTGGAAAAACATGAAGGTGTAACACGTTGTCATGGCGACAGTGCGCAGGAGGGACAAACAAAAGCCCCTTCCATCGATGAGAAAGTTGATCTTCACTTCATTGCTTTTGTTGAGAAAGATGGTTTCTTGTATGAGCTTGATGGTCGCAAACCCTTCCCCATCAACCATGGGAAAACAAGTGCTGATACTCTACTCGAAGATACTGCAGTGGTTTGTAAGAAATTTATGGAAAGAGACCCTGGCAATTATAATTTTAACATGATTGCCCTAGCTCAAAAAGCTTTCTAGCTTTAATTTATTTTGTTATACGGGACCCTTGTAGATCTAGAATTTTTAATAATATTTTGGATTTTATTTAAGTAGATCTCTCTGCTTTGCTATTAAGTAAGATATTATGAATATCTTAAAGGAGTATTTGTCTTTAGCTGTTATATTTTATAGGATTTATTCAAATTATTTAAAAATCAAGATTATTATTAAAAAACAATGTTAGATTTGTTATCTTTTAGGATTTCAGGAAGGGTTTGAATGGGCTCCTAGACTCCTAGTGAGACAGGTGCTTTGAAAAAAATTGTTCTTTACAATTTGTGAGTAATGATGTGAAGAGGGTTAAAATTTCGTTTTACATTGAACTAAGGTTCTTTGTCTTGAAAAAGTTTGAAAACTTTAGTACTTCTCTTCCCTTTCTTACTTTTAACAATCAAAAATTTATGATGTATAAAATTCGTCAGACAATCAAACCCCTTTTCTTTATTTTTAAAGCGTTTTTTTTTTTCGTAAAACATAAACTCAGGCTAGTAAAAAAGTAAGCAGAATAAAATAAACGAATAATATCGAACTCACTTTCGAACAAAGAAGGTCGCGTGGAGATTTATTTCTTGTAGGGTTATTTTCACATTAAGGTTTCAAACACATGCGTAACTATGGAGACCCTTCAGAAAAGTTTTAGTTTTGACATCTTTTCTGATCCACACTTTTTATGAGAAAGCATCAAAGTACATTTCACTGATTTGCACGTTTTTTGAAGCTTCATTCATTTTTTTGCATTAATTTTCTAGAAAATACTAACCATAAATTTCCAATAAAAAACAATTAAACAAAATGGCATCAGACAATGTGAGCAAAACAATGAAAATCATTTCAACAGTCAGTTTGGGACATTTGGCAGGAATTACAGCATTTAAAAGCAGTTGCATACAACCCGCCCTTGAAGAACAAGAAGATGTACCAGCTGCAGCCAAGGTACACATTTTAACAATTATATAGTTAATCTCGTAGAGCCTGGTCGATGTATACATCTTTTTCAAACAACGATATAAACAGTTTTAGAACAACAAAATAAAAACTGTTTCAGTGATATTCTAAAATAAATATATAACAAATAATATTAGTAGGGTTTGTTCCTTGTTAGAATCAGCGTGTCGAATTTAATGGAGGTTTAGATGGGGGTGGGGGGGGGGGGGTTCTTTTCTTTAAATAAACTCAAACAATCGAAAGGTAGATGTTGTTTGCGGTATGTTAATAATTTATTATATATCATGTTTTTTTCCACAGACCATGTCATGTATCTTGAAGCGTTCATCTGTTCTCCCGATCATCAGTATTGTTTCTTCAGCCTCGTCACTCTATGTTTATTACAAGTCGTACGGTACAAAGAGCGAGGATGAGTTCTATCTCATCTCATCACTTATGATCGGTGGTTTGGTCCCATACACAGCTTGGATGTTATTACCCATAAACCAACACTTCTTATCCGAAGGTGAAACGTTCGAACACTCAGATGAAAAATGGAAATTCCTAATGAAAGATTGGAAGAAATGGCATCTACCTAGATCTGTAGTTTGCGCTTCTTTATTCTCGATGGCCGTATATAAATTGGTGTTTTAAATTGGTCGTGTTTGAGGAAATTTTGGTTTTGAACCTCGGCTAGCCATCAAATACGCTTTTTATGGAAAAGTTTCATCACCAGACTGAGCACGTGATGTCTTGGAAACGAGGTTACCGTTTCTTTTAAAACATTTTTACGTCCTACCTCAGAAATTATTATATTTAACGTAAATAACGTTTTTTACCTCCAAAACATATTTTTAATTTAAGATAGTTATACATGAGTTGCTCAATTTGGAATCGAATTACCTTGTTACTTCTTTTCATCCATCATTTAGGATTAAGAAAGTATCAATTCAACACATTATCACATCAATATCTACTAAATAGGGAGATATGCAAATGAACTAAAATCTACGCAATGATGTAGAAATTCGAGATCTCAAATATCTACTACTATGCGTAGAAATAGTCATAAACCTTGCAAGTGTAGTATGACGTAATGTTATTGCTGAAAGGAAATCGAAATGGCGAACCTTGCAGTGGGAACAAAAAGTAGAACGAAAAATGAATAATGAAAAGTTAGGCAATTCAGGTGGGAATTCCAATTAGGTAACCTGATGATGGTGTCTGAGGCAGGCTAGGTGAATTGATTAGGCAGATCATATATCAGTTGGGCAAATTGCATTAGTCCAATTGGTACTGCAGATGATGATCTTGCATGGCATGGGACGACATATGGCATGATGAGCTGGATCACAAATCAAATACAGATCTTGTGGGATCAATCATCTGGGATGATGGGATAGGAGGATCAGTTGGGTAAAATCAGCCAACACTGAATCTTCTGGTTATAGGGTGGGGAATGGCTAGAGGTAGGACAGGATGGGATTGGCTTGATATGGGGGATTCAGCTGGGTTTCTGCAATTCTGGGATCTGATCTAATCTCTGTGGATGGATGGAATTTGACGCATATTAGGGTAGGGTGGAATTTGGCAGGATAGGGTTGAAATTGCAGGATAAGTTAGGGATTGCATTGTATTGGATGGGATTTGGGATTGGCTGGGCAGTAGGGTGGGATCTTCTGGGTGGATGGATGTCGTATGTATGGAATCATTATCATTGGGAAGGGATGAGTTTGGCTGGGTAAAGGGTGGGATCGTCTGGGTGGATGGATGTATGGAATTCATTGGGAAAGGATGAGATGGGATCAGCTGGATAAATGTGATTGGCTGGCTTGGGTGAGATAAGCTGGGTGGATCAGTTGGGTACGGTGAAATTGGCTGGGTAGGGTGGAATCAGCTGGTTAGGGGGGAATCGGCTGGGTAGGGAGAATCGACTGGGTATGGTGAAATCAGCTGGGTACGGTGAAATCAGCTGGGTACGGTGAAATCAGCTGGGTACGATGAAATCGGCTGGATAGGGGGAATCAGCTGGGCACGGTGAAATCGGCTGGGCACGGTGAAATCGGCTGGGTAGGGGGAATCGACTGGGTACGGTAAAATCAGCTGGGTAGGCTGGAATCAACTGGGCAGGTGAAATCAGCTGGGCACGATGAAATCGGCTGGGTAGGGGGAATCGACTGGGTACGATGAAATCGGCTGGATAGGGGGAATTGGCTGGGTATGGTGAAATCAGCTGGGCACGGTGAAATTGGCTGGGTAGGGTGGAATCAGCTGGTTAGGGGGGAATCGGCTGGGTAGGGAGAATCGACTGGGTATGGTGAAATCAGCTGGGTACGGGGTGAAATCAGCTGGGGGTGAAAGCTGGGTACGATGAAATCGGCTGATACGGGGGAATCAGCTGGGCACTGGTGAAATGAAATCGGCTGGGCACGGTGAAATCGGCTGGGTAGGGGGAATCGACTGGGTACGGTAAAATCAGCTGGGTAGGCTGGAATCAACTGGGCAGGTGAAATCAGCTTGGCACGATGAAATCGGCTGGGTAGGGGGAATCGACTGGGTACGATGAAATCGGCTGGATAGGGGGAATTGGCTGGGTATGGTGAAATCAGCTGGGCACGGTGAAATTGGCTGGGTAGGGGGAATCGACTGGGTAGGGAGAATCGACTGGGGGTAGGGGAAATCAGCTGGGGGTGAAAGCTGGGTAGGGAATGGCTGGGTACGGTGAAATAGGCTGGGTAGGGGGGAATCAGCTGGGCACGGTGAAATCGGCTGGGTAGGGGGAATCGACTGGGTACGGGGTGGTGAAATCAGCTGGGTAGGGGGGAATCAGCTGGGTACGATGAAATCGGCTGGATAGGGGGAATCGGCTGGGTATGGTGAAATCAGCTGGGCACGGTGAAATTGGCTGGGTAGGGGGATCGACTGGGTACGGTGAAATCGGCTGGATAGGGGGAATCAGCTGGGCACGGTGAAATCGGCTGGGTACGGTGAAATCAGCTGGGTAGGGGGAATTAGCTAGGTATGGTGAAATCAGCTGGGTACAGTGAAACCTGCTGGGTAGGCTGGAATCAACTGGGTATGGGGGAAATCGGCTGGGTATGGTGAAATCAGCTGGGTAGGGGGAATCGGCTGGGTATGGTGAAATCAGCTGGGTAGGGGGTATCGGCTGTGTAGGTGAAATTGGCTGGGTGCGGTGAAATCGGCTGGGTACGGTGAAATCAGCTGGGTAGGGGGAATCGGCTGGGTATGGTGAAATCAGCTGGGCACGGTGAAATCAGCTGGGTAGGGGGAATCGACTGGGTACGGTGAAATCAGCTGGGTAGGGGGAATCAGCTGGGCACGATGAAATCGGCTGGGTAGGGGGAATCGTCTGGGTACGGTGAAATCAGCTGGGTAGGGGGGAATCAGCTGGGTACGATGAAATCGGCTGGATAGGGGGAATCGGCTGGGTATGGTGAAATCAGCTGGGCACGGTGAAATTGGCTGGGTAGGGGGATCGACTGGGTACAGTGAAATCGGCTGGATAGGGGGAATCAGCTGGGCACGGTGAAATCGGCTGGGTACGGTGAAATCAGCTGGGTAGGGGGAATTAGCTAGGTATGGTGAAATCAGCTGGGTACAGTGAAACCTGCTGGGTAGGCTGGAATCAACTGGGGGGGGAAATCGGCTGGGTCTGGGAAATCAGGGGGTAGGGGGAATCGGCTGGTATGGTGAAATCGCTGGGTAGGGGGTATCGGTGTAGGTGAAAATTGGCTGGGGGGTGTGAAATCGGCTGGGTACGGTGAAATCAGCTGGGTAGGGGGAATCGGGCTGGTATGGTGAAATCAGCTGGGCACGGTGTGAAATCAGCTGGGTAGGGGGAATCGACTGGGTACGGTGAAATCAGCTGGGTAGGGGGAATGGCTGGGTACGGGTGGGTGAAATCAGCTGGGTAGGGGAAAGCTGGGGGGTACGGTGAAATCAGCTGGGTACGGGGGTATGAAATCAGCTGGGTAGTAGAATCAGCTGGGTACGGTGAAATTGGCTGGGTAGGGGGGATCAGCTGGTTAGGGGGGAATCGGCTGGGTACGGTGAAATCAGCTGGTTAGGGGGTAACGGGGAAATCAGGGGTACGGTGAAATCGGGGGTGGGATCAGCTGGTTAGGGGGGAATTGGCTGGGGTACGGTGGAATCAGCGGGTAGGGGGAATCGACTGGGTATGGTGAAATCAGCTGGGTAGGGGAATCGCGGGTACGGTGAAATCAGCTGGGGGATCAGCTGGGTAGGTGAAATCGGCTTGGTAGGGGGGTCAGGTAGGGGGGGAATCGGCTGGGTACGGGGAAATCAGCTGGTTAGGGGGTATCGGTGGGGGTGAAATCAGCTGGGTGGAATCGCTGGGCGGTGGGGGAATCGGCTGGGTAGGGGGGATCAGCTGGTTAGGGGGAATCAGCTGGGGGGGTGAATCAGCTGGTTAGGGGTATCGGGTAGGGGAATCAGCTGGTTAGGGGGAATCAGCTGGGTAGGGGGAAATTGGCTGGGTAGGGAGAATTGGCTGGGTAGGCTTGAATCAACTGGGTAGGGGGAAATCAGCTGGGTACGGTGAAATCGGCTGGGTAAGGGGGATCGTCTGGGTAGGGGGAATCGTCTGGTTAGGGGGGAATCAGCTGGTTAGGGGGGAATCGGCTGGATATGGTGAAATCAGCTAGATACGGTGAAACCGGCTGGGTAGGGGGGATCGGCTGGGTATGGTGAGATCGGCTGGGTATGGTGAGATCGGCTGGGTAGGGTTGAATTGGCTGGGTAGGGTTGGAATGGAATGAGGTCAACTGAATGAAAATGATTAGTTTAGTTTCTATTTTGTTTCTTTTCTATTTTCAGGAAATAAATTACATTCTCATAAAATGGCTGAATTAGCAAAAACAATGCTAAAAGAATTGGAAAAAAACAATGGAAAAGAGAAAAAGAAAAAGAAACCAAAAGAAAAATCACTTGATGAACTTTTAAATTTACTTCCAACCAGCAAGAAATTATCCACATCTGCCAAAAGAAAATATCCTCAAAATGTATGGTATGGATTAAATGGCTCGTCGTCAAAAAGTTCAAAAAGAAAACGCAATTACAATAAAGGCAAATCAAAGTTGCAAAAAGCTAGTAAAAACGGTACGTGTTCTCTTCTTTTCCATCTCTATTAATTATCCCTTTGTTTTTTTGACAGACTATTTTTATTTGATTTGGTTATATGAAATTATAGGGAAATTATGATCAGAATATCTTTATTGATTAGAATGTCAATCCATTTCCACAAATGAAGAAGATGAATTCGAAGAAACTTATTTTGAACAGAGTGACGACATAAATGACAGTCATGATACCGATGACGAAAAAGAAGGTAAGCGCTGTTATGCCAAATTTGTATTTTAAAACAACTAGCAGAATTATGAGTAAATGAACTAAAAATAACTTTGTTGCAGATCTATCAAAGGCACTGGAGGAAGTAAAAACTATGGTAGGCGAAAGACCAAAGCGGACTTGGGGAATGAGGGCAGAGAGAAACGATCAAAGATGGAGAGAATCAAAAGAAGGTTTGTTAGAAGAGACGATCAGGAGAGAAGAGCAAGAGACATTTTGTTTTAAATGTGGTCAAAGAGAGGCTGAAATTCGATGTTATTCGTGTACTCATGCAATATTTCTTTGTACTGTTTGTGACACTGAAGTGCATAAATCCAAATCTTTTCATGATCGCCAATGGTTTAAGGAATTTTATAAACCTCTCACCCCAAAAGAACATATTGAAGATGGTCAAGTTGTCATCATTGGTAAGAAAGATTTAACAGTTATAAGTTATCATAACCAATCTTTTTCCATTTTTAAAGAATTTAGGTTTTTTATTAGTGACTCAACTTAAGTTTTTAGCTGTTTGTGTTGGGGCCGTAGTTAGAGTAAAATTTATTCTATGAAAGAATATTTTGGTATTATTTTACTATTTTATTATGTTTGGATATTTAGAAAAACCATTGCTTCTTACAAGTAAATGTTCTTTCTGTGGCCACTTTTGCGAAAGTTGTGACGTACAAGTCTTGTCAACCGCACCCATTACAGTTATTACAACAAAAGGTAGCTATATTTTTCAGTAGGAGTTGTTAAGAAATTAAAACCCTGATGAACATATTGTGTCCTTTTACTTTCCGTTATTTATATGTTGAATGCGGTTGTATGGAATATTCCATCAAGTTGTTATGACCGACCATTCTTATCTCTCTTTGTAGGACGCTTTGATTTGAACAAATTTGAGCGAATTTGTTGTCATTGTACAGAGAAATCCAATCCCTTTCAAATACGAACGTTACTAAAGAATGGATATTGGCCTGTATCGCTGAACTACGCTTTAACAGTCATTCGCGAAGATTGCTTTTTTACTTTGGGATCGCTTTTCAAAGAACATGCCTGGCTCTTCTCTTGGAAGTTTTTTGAAATCTTTATCCGACATCTCCATACATAATGGCAGGGTTTGTTTTTCTTATATAATTTTTATTTATTTAGTTTAACTTTTGGATCAAGAGTTTGGATCACAAAAAAAGACACCAAATAGGAGGGGGCTGGGATTATTCGAAATATTTGGGTATATAAATTTTTAAGGTGAGGGTGGGGGCTGGCTATTTTTTTCTGTAGCATTTAGAAATTTTCCATTGTTGTTTCACACTGCTCCATATTGTTTACTTTCATATCAGAATTACTAAATATTTGGAGGCTAATCAAAAACCTCAGATATTTGGGGGGACCTGAATCTTTTTTAGGGGACCTGATTTTTTTGCCTGGGGCCTAAACCCTATGGAAGTTCAATAAAGCTTCAGTTTGACTCATTTGTATTTTAATAGTTCCGGGATTTTCCTATTAGGTTGGAACAATAAACCAACCGATGTTTGCTCACGCTTTCAAAGAGTACCAACATTTGAAATTTGATGTCGAACAGTTGTGTTCACTGTCTTGGTTTGAATGTCCTGGCTGTGGTGATCAGCAGCATTCTTGCCACGTGGATGGAAACAATAAGTTGTATCGATACAAAACGTCTGGAAAGTCAGTATTAATTTCTTTTAAAGGTTGATCTTTAAAAAATTTTAAAGAATAATATCTCAGACAGCTGTCTTGTTTTTGTTTATGTTTATCTTATGATTGTCTTTTTAGTTATATATAGTTATTATGTGAATCATCTATATTCGATTTTCTGATTAAAGATAGTGGCAAATCTATGCAATAACTATATTTTTCTTATTTTCATTTTTTTTAGACGTACTGCCAAACCTTATTATGGTGACATTTTTATTGTTAAGAACGAAAAGGTCAATGATCATTTGGCAAAGCTGAATTACAGTGTCCGTCAACCGAAAGTATGTATCATTTTATTTTATTCTCTACGTATTAGTTTACTTGTTAGAGAAGATATGAAACCTTTTTCTTTTTTGAAAGATAAATGTTTATTGCTTGTTCTTTTTCAACAATACAATCAAAAACGAATTAGCAACAATTGCGAAATAATAAATCATAAGAAAAATATTCCTTGGATGCTGTTTGTATTTAATTTTTAGAATTCTGAACCTGTCAATTGCGGAGGCAATATATTAAAAGCTGCTCAGAATGTGTCCAGGAAAAAGGCGTCTCTGGATGAAACGGGGTTAGAGTATTGTGTGTGTCGACATGGTATTGCACAGAGCGGTGTCAATATGTTTAGGGGAGAAATCTTCGGCTATGCTCATTACTTGCAAAAAGATCACATGGTGTCTAAAAACGTTAAGTTTATATGGTATGATGTCATTTGCAAGTACTGGTCATGGTTGAAGTCAAACGACCCGTTCTTAGCTGAAGAAATGAAACCTGCCCTGTCAGTCTTACATGGAAAAATGCACCAGATGTCTTGTCAGGTTGTCTTAAATTTTTACGTCTAATGTTCCTTTTTACATTTAACACTGATTCTTTTTCTTCTTAACATTTTTCGCACTTTTCAAAGCTTTTAATGTAACATCGATGATAACAGAATTCGTAACTTTTAAAAGGTGGTGTTAACGGTTTTTTCATGTATCTCGATAGATTGGCTTTGGTGGTAGATGGACCAAGGGTGCTGCATTAACTACAGGAGAGAAGAAACTGAGCAAGTTAACAGCTACTTGTCAAGACTCACCAACACAACAAAATACATGCTTCCTCAAAGTAAATTTCATAGACTAAAATTGGTACATTGATTGGTATACAAATTTATAACAGTTTCTAAAAGTGAATAAATGCATTTGAAATCTCTTTACCATAGACCGCGAGGATACTATCACTGAATTTGCCATGGAGTGGAATCAAAGAAAGGTGAAAAGATTATCCAAAAGTTTGATGAAAAAGTATACAAAGGTAATTTAGTTTGAAGGATTAATTCTCTGTGGAAGGCTTCTCATTTCTTCTTTTTTCTTTTGCCACTTTTCTGTATAAAATTTTACAGGTAGAAAAAGAGCTGAAGAACCTTAAAAGCAAGAAACAAGACGATCCAACATTAATAGACGAATTGAAATGCGAATTGCTCATTTATTCACAAACAAGTAAAGCTTATCGGTTTAATTTTTATTGTTGAGAATCAACGTTTACAATTTGAGAAACCTTTTCATACTTTTTATAAGACTTTGTTCTCGTATGAATGTATCATTATGTACTGAAGTCTCAAGATTAATGCTAAATATTTCATCGCTTTCTATCGTAGATAAAATTAAAGAAGGCAAAGATAAATTGATTGACGACATTGCGAAACTAAGATTCGAGATTGGAATGAGAAAGATGTCAATGGGTAAATTAGCAGGTAAAAAAGTACAAAATGCATGATTTTTTTTAAATGATCTGTTTATTTTCACTCATAAATTCTAATCTTAAGTGGACGTATGCAATTACATTTTAAATTTTTCACTGAAGATATTATAAAATACCATTCATGTTCAGGAAAAAGAAAATAATTTATATTTAAAAAACTTTAAAAGATCTAACTATTATTGATTATAGATTCAAGCAAGCAAAGAACTAAACTTCGGAGAAAGAATGCCAAAGACAAAGAAAAGATTACTGGTTTGGAGAACGAGCTCAAAGGTTTTTTTAATGGAGACGATTCTAGCTGGAACAAGTATATTGAAGAGAGAGAACGCGAAATTAGTATGTTTTTAACAAGCATGACTCATCTATCAATCAAGATCTGAATTCGATGATTTCTTCCATTTTCCGAGGGGTTTTCGGAAAGCATCAAATAAAAATTTTTCGGAGATTTAATATCAAGAAATGACAAAAATGAAATAAAATATACAGTAAGCATAATATAACTTAAATTTTTTAGGCTCGAGGAAAGAGAAGAAGCAAAAGGTTGAAGATGCAATGATTCTCACAAGATACTTGGAGGAAAAGAAGCTTCTTGTAGAAGAGATGAAAAACATGCTGTGTCATTATCGGGAAAAGCTAATTTCATTAAAAAATGGTATGATATTTGTGTTCGTATTTATTAAAAATTCTTCAAGATATTAAGGGAAATATGTTTTGAATATTTTCATCAAGATAATCAAACAAACTTTGGCGCGTATTAGTTTTGGGCGGACGAGGTTATTAATTATTTTTATGCACTACCTGACTAGTCGTAAGATTTGATTCCCTTTCCATGATAAAGAAATGCATTTAATGCACCCTCGAGGTATTATTTTGACGCCCTTGATAATAGCTTCATTAGAACATTCCTGTTATTATCGTCATTTAAATTGATAAAATAACAAGTACAAAAGCATTTTATTAATGTCTTCTTTTCGTGGATTTGAGATCTCTGTGAAAAAAATTAGCAAAAATACTATAATAAAATATTTTTAACCACTATTCTACCATAGGGGAACTGTTTGACAAATTAAACGCAGAAAATGGATTCCAGCGTTCGGTAAATACCTTATTTACATATTATTTGAATGTTAGATAATTTCCCATGAATTTAGAATATAATTCTTACAATAATTTATCTCATTATTTTTCACTGTCTCATTATGTTTTTCAGAGTGTTACAGAAAAAGGAATGGAGAGTTTGAGACAGAAAACAATCTCGTTCTGCACACAACAATTATTTGACGCAGTTGATTTATTTGATAACATTCTCACCGGTCAATCAGTGAATCTAGAAGAAGAAGAAGAAGAAGAAGTAGAAGAAGGGACAGTAGAAGAACAAAAAGAAGAAGAAGACGAAGAAGATATTATCTCAGACACTGAGTCTGAAGACAATCCAGCCGAGGATAAAGACTGAGTCGGCAGACAGACAGACTCTTATTTTGTATTTTGTATATATTACTTATAGTTTGTTATTATAAATTGCTTGAAATTCTAATTTAGTATTCTTTCATTTGCAAAATTTGACATTTTTCAAATGGAAGGATTTTAAAAAATAGTTTCAAATGAGTAGCATTTTACGACAAGTTTTTTAATTTAACGTCGTACGTTCTTTGTAAAAAGATTGACTTTTGTTTTTTCCTACATTTTGAAATAAAAATGATTAGATAAAATTTCTCTTTCCTTTACTGGCCAATACCGGGTCCAATTTCCAATAAAAGGAGAGGTTCTTTCTCGGTAGACAACTATAATCATCAATAAGTCAACCTAAGAATAGCTGCAGTAATAGATTTTGAGTATTTAACCGCAGACTATGGGTTCATCTATATGGTTTATCATAAAGAAAATCAAGTTGACCGTTCAACCTATCAAACGTCGTTTGGTTAGATATGCCCGCTTGTAAATTAAGTTTTGTTCGTTATTAGTTGATACATTAATATTCAGGGCTTACTTCATACTGTTTGTACATAAAGGATATCTTTAAAGTTCTATTTCAATGATCTTAAGTTATCAAAAAAAGCAACAAAATTTTTTTTTCCGGCCGCATGAGAGTTTTATTTTTTCACCCGCATTCCGGAAACACTACATTTTTTTTTCACTTTATGTCATAAAACTTTAATTGTTAATCGAATTGCTGGTCGAAATTTGTCCTCAGAAAAGAATTTCCGATATGCGACTTCATTCACTCCAAATTGCTCAAATAGCTGTATGATGTATAGAATATAATTCGATAGTCCCCTATTTTGTCAAAATTTGTCCCCAGAGAAGAATTTTCGATATGCGACTTCATTCACTCCAAATTTCTCAAATAGCTGTATCATGTATAGAATATAGTTCGATAGCCCCCTATTTGGTCGAAATTTGTCCCCAGAGAAGAATTTTCGATATGCGACTTCATTCACTTCAAATTGCTCAAATAGCTGTATCATGTATAGAATATAGTTCGATAGCCCCCTATTTGGTCGAAATTTGTCCCCAGAGAAGAATTTTCGATATGCGACTTCATTCACTCCAAATTGCTCAAATAGCTGTATGATGTATAGAATATAGTTCGATAGTCCCCTATTTGGTCGAAATTTGTCCCCAGAGAAGAATTTTCGATATGCGACTTCATTCACTCCAAATTGCTCAAATAGCTGTATGATGTATAGAATATAGTTCGATAGTCCCCTATTTTGTCGAAATTTGTCCCCAGAGAAGAATTTTCGATATGCGACTTCATTCACTCCAAATTGCTCAAATAGCTGTATGATGTATAGAATATAGTTCGATATTCCCCTATTGGGTCGAAATTTGTCCCCAGAGAAGAATTTTCGATATGCGACTTCATTTACTCCAAATTGCTCAAATAGCTGTATGATACATAGAATATACTTCGATAGTCCCCTATTTTGTCAAAATTTGTCCCCAGAGAAGAATTTTCGATATGCGACTTCATTCACTCCAAATTGCTCAAATAGCTGTATCATACATAGAATATACTTCGATAGTCCCCTATTTTGTCAAAATTTGTCCCCAGAGAAGAATTTTCGATATGCGACTTCATTCACTCCAAATTGCTCAAATAGCTGTATCATACATAGAATATACTTCGATAGTCCCCTATTTGGTCGAAATTTGTCCCCAGAGAAGAATTTTCGATATGCGAATTAATTCACTCCAAATTGCTCAAATAGCTGTATGATGTATAGAATATAGTTCGATAGTCCCCTATTTTGTCAAAATTTGTCCCCAGAGAAGAATTTTCGATATGCGACTTCATTCACTCCAAATTGCTCAAATAGCTGTATGATGTATAGAATATAGTTCGATAGTCCCCTATTTTGTCAAAATTTGTCCCCAGAGAAGAATTTTCGATATGCGACTTCATTCACTCCAAATTGCTCAAATAGCTGTATGATGTATAGAATATAGTTCGATAGTCCCCTATTTTGTCAAAATTTGTCCCCAGAGAAGAATTTTCGATATGCGACTTCATTTACTCCAAATTGCTCAAATAGCTGTATGATACATAGAATATACTTCGATAGTCCCCTATTTTGTCAAAATTTGTCCCCAGAGAAGAATTTTCGATATGCGAATTAATTCACTCCAAATTGCTCAAATAGCTGTATGATGTATAGAATATAGTTCGATAGTCCCCTATTTTGTCAAAATTTGTCCCCAGAGAAGAATTTTCGATATGCGAATTAATTCACTCCAAATTGCTCAAATAGCTGTATGATATATAGAATATAGTTCGATAGCCCCCTATTTGGTCGAAATTTGTCCCCAGAGAAGAATTTTCGATATGCGACTTCATTCACTCCAAATTGCTCAAATAGAAATAGCTCTATGATTTGTAGAATATAGTTCGGTCGAAATTTGTCGCCTCGTGTGACTTAGGGCAAGTCTCAAAAACCTAGCAGTTTACCCTAAGTTTTTGCGCCCAATAGCAGTCAGATTCAAAGATTCACTTAAGGGCTCTAAAGTATCTCTATACCTTAAAGTTTAGGAATCAGAGGTTCTGACTTAATTAATTATCACTCCAAAAATATATACATAACTAAAGAAATTCATAATTTGATCAAATTTGGAGACGTCATTAATCGTATAATCGCTATAATATTAAAAACACATTTGTAAACTTTCCCAAATTTTCGATTTTTTATCATTTTTTGATGACGACATCAAAATTTCAAAAAAAATTTATTAAAGGGCCGAAAACTTCATTTGAGTAGATCTGAGTCAACTGATGACCTCCTATAAGCTCTTCAACTTAACAAAAACAACAGATAATCCTTAAAATTCATGACATAACTATTCGAAAACATTATCTTAAAAAATCTCAATAATCCAAGAAGATAATGAGTTATAAATGAGTTATAAATCATAAAAATATATTATCTGTTACATCAAATTATGAATATTAGAAAAAATTTCACTCTAAAATTTTTTTTTATGACTTCTATACCTTCAGAAACATGACTTCATTATTCCATGTATCTGCTCTCCCTGTTACAGCCTAGGGTCTCTATCTCTTTAAAAATCTTATCGGCAGTACTCTGACCATTTTTCAAAACTATTTACTGACGATTACCTCGGAATCGTATGTTTTGTCGTGCAATTAACGATTAATCACTCGTAACAAAGGAGAAAATACCGTAATTTGCACTCGTCCTTCGGACTCGTGCAAATTACTATTTTCTCCTTTGTTACTCGTGATTAATCGTTAATTGCACTCCAAACCATACGATTACTAGTACTAAAAGGTTATACCTAAGTTTCAGACAGAGTTCTCTGAAAATTATTACCAATGTCTTTTTGCCTAAAACGTGTGCTCTTCTGAAGGGATGGTACTTGGTACTGTTAATTGGATATATTAAGCCCTTCTTGCCCAGTACTTTTATGTTTGTTAAAAAGTGACACTGACAATAAAAAATAGCTAATTACCTCTTTGTCAGTTACTGTGTATCAAGAAATTAATAAATATACAATCTACCGTAGACCAAAACAATACGAACATGCAAGACAAATTCATTGACAAACCAGTTTACATGCATAGATAGAAGACAAACTTTGGGTAGTGAGATAAAAATGCTGTTTGGAAAACTTACGATCTTTTTTATGTCCCCCTTTCTTCTCGATGCATTTATCGTCCCACTTCGTTCTTTTACCTGACTTTCTTTTTTTGTTATAATGTGGCCACAGTGGGCACAACTTTTAGATGCCACCCCAATCTTCTTCGTGCATTTCGGACAAATCTGTAAGAGAAAAATCATATACTGTATTTAAAGAAACCAACTTATACGTTTCAACTTCTTGTCTCCAACATTAAAAAAATGTTAAATAATAAGGTCGATTTAGTTTTGAAAGACTTAGTTTTGAAAGAAATTGAACAATATATAATTTATTTATTACCTTCATTGCAATGAAGCCTTTTTCAGTAATTTTGGGGGCAGCAATTATTTTATCAGCCATGTTTTTTTCTTTTACCTAAAAGAAGAAAACATATATACAATAAATTAAGGTTACTTAATTCAACTATTACAACCACTAAGAGTGTTATATATATTTACAAACCATTCCCCAAATTTAGAAAAGAATATAACAAGAAAAATAATAACTTCAATTCAAGGATTTTTTAAATAATATTTTCATTTGGCTTCCTTTAATCTGAAATGTTTCTAAAGATTATCTCTGGAAGAAATTTGTATACCATGTCAATCATTATAAAATCATGCAACATTACAGTATGTCAATAAAAACTCTTTTCATCTCACTTTTATCATGGCTCCGAATGGGGTTCTAGGTCCCCCCAACAAATTTAGGTCCCCCCTAAGTTTTAGGTCCTCTCACTTTTCAGTAAGGTTCAGGTCCCAGTTGAAATCTAAAGGTTCAGGTCCCTGCAAAAAGTACTTTCAAGATTCAGGTTCCAGCAAAGAATATTTGGCACCAAATTATTTCGATTTCAATAAAACAAAAAAAATATTTTACAATTCCTTAATCATTGTAATTAGCCCCCAGAACTTCAGTGCAGCCCTTCAGGTCCCCCCACTTTTTTAGGCCCCTGAGTTTAAAAAATGAGACAGCTCCCACCCACTTTTAGGCCGATTTTAGGGGGGGGGGCGGAGCCATGTTTATTATCAAGAACTCCAATATACTCATTTGCTAATTTTTTCAGAGAATTCAAGTTTGCAATTAAAATATGAAAATTTTTCATTGATAAAATCTTTTGGTAAATTTGTTGGCTAATTTTGCCCTTGTAAACCAAATTTAGGTGGCGTATTATATATTTTACAAATGCATTTTATTCTGTTTCTTGTAGTTGCAAAATGTATATTGGATTTGGATTTTATCAATTTTATCAATATAATTCCAAAACTATTGAACGACCATAAAAAAGAAAACTTTGATAATTAGAAAAACATTTC
>NW_027103238.1:238052-248952 GCF_902728285.1 Clytia hemisphaerica | reverse complement strand
GATTCTTTTGATATTAATGTGATCAAGACCTCCATCGAGACATGTGCAATAAAAATCTTATAGCCTTTCTCTAAAGCTTCAGTTTCAGAGAAAATTGTGGTGTTCACAGAATCTATTTTCAACTCTAGAATGATTCTTGTGTGTAAGAAATATTTGGTGGCAAAGTTTTAGTTCCGCACGGATGCGAATCGCAAAATATTCTAAGCGAATTATATCCAAAAATGTTTACATTGAGCAAACCGCGTAATGTGTAAGGTGTACACTAAACAAAAGCCTACCACGCCCTTTAAATTCAAAAATTTTTTAAAATTGTAAAAAAACAGCCCCAAATATTCACGAAAGGAACAAATGTCCTAAATATCAGCCAAATTTTAAGTAAAACTTTTGAAAAAATATAAAAAGTACTCCCAGGGATACAGCCAAGTATGTAAAATCTCAGCCAAATCGGACCATTTTTGAAGTCTCCAGCCCCCAGTTGTTAGAATTTAGGAAGATGAAGAAGATCAAAAATAAGTAGTTCAACGTTAACATGTAAAAAGGCTATGCAATACAGAAACGAAAATACTTCGGTCGACTAAGGAATTGTCAGAAGTTGTTCTTTACCTTGGGTTGGAGTTTCAAATTATGGGTGTTTCAACCGCCCGTTATTACGACCATTAAGCATCATTTGGGCAGAAAACTTATGTGCGTATATTTGTATCATAATTTTATCAAAGTACATTTATTTCATACCTGCATAAGACCTTTAAAATATAGTCACTAGATTTAGTTCATCAAAGCAGATTTATTTTTCATTTGGCTAAGCCTACAAATATAGTCACTAGATTTAGTAAGATCCCGGGGGGGGGGGGGTACTTAGGCAAATGGAGGGTACGGTATGTGCCACCCTTAAGGGTACCTTTTTTGGACTTCCAAAGTCCCGCTAAGGGTCGGAAAAATCAGAAAATCAAATTTCAGTCCCAGTAAGGGTCGGGAAAATAGAAAAATTTCAACTTTTTATCCCCTGAAAGATCGAAATTTGGTCAAAATTGGTCAAGTTACTCCCGCTAAGGGTCGTAAAATTCCAAAAATTTTCCTTTGTTTTCTCCTTTTTAGTCCCGGTAAGGGTCCAAAGTTCGAAAGTCGTGCGGCACCCCCCCCCCCCGTCAGCTCGCAACCCTGGTACCCCCGGGAGTAAGATCCACATAATGGGCGTGTTATTAAACAAATTAACACACAGACAGATTACTCTTGAGGAAGGAGTTTTACTTTTTCATCATTCGACATTTCATCACGAGGGATTGAGCAAGATGAACCTGAACTGCGATTCTCACATTCGTCGTTTTTCAGAACTACTTCATGATTTTCTGAATTCTCTGGAAGTAGTTTATCGTTTTCATTGTCGTTGTCGTTTATTTCTGATCCATCTGAAATATCATCATTGATATTGGCATCATCATTATGTGAGCAATCTATTGGGTTGACCACCAAAACCTTATTCTCCTTCATTTCAAAACCTGGTTCTTGTTTATCACCATTGGTGACAACACCAAAGGTGTCATGAGGGATTAATTTCCCAAAAAAGTTGACTGAAGAATTCAAATCAACTCTTTTATCTTTAAGTTGACTGAAAATGGAAGTAACTGCATCAGCTGCTGCATCAATCATTACATTCCCATTCTGGTGGCGATTCTCAGCTTCGGCGAACTGAATTTTCTCATCTTCTCTCGTTTGTCTTTCTTCCTCCATCAATTTCGTCGCTTCATCACCAATAGCTTCCACAAGTTCATTCTCTTTATCAACAATGATCATTAACAGCTCTGGTGTTATCGACCAGTTCATCTCCATTGCATTGGAGACATACTTCTTTGGAAGGAAAGGTTCATCCATCAATGCTTTGTTCAGTTCTCGCCAGAGATCTTCATATTCAGATTCATGCTCACAACGCACCATCCTCATCATCAGGATTCGAAACTCTTTGGCTGATTCGACCTGAAAACAACATAGGAGAAATTAGACATTCTTCGATCACTCAAAACCCCACCTTCTTAAACTGGAACTGAAAATCTCAGATTGCCCCACCAAAACACTAGGCCATCATAGCAGAAGAAACTGCATAAAATTTAGATGAGATAATGGCTAATGCAAGACATATATAAATGGGGAAGAAGACATGCAGAAGATGAAGTTCATAGAACCATCATGTCACCATATTACTATATATAATACTCACAGTAACATAGTAAAATAGGGCAAATGGGAGAAATCAGTTAACATTGAATCCCAAAGGTAATTTTTTCTTTAAAACTTTGATTTAAGTATTCTTGAAACTTTAAATTTCTAAAGTAAGTTAGGGTAAGTAAGTTTATTCATTTTTTGAGAGTTCACGTCCTGGCTTTTTGGTGATTTTCTTTAAACTTGCAAAATTAGTTGTTTTTGACAGTAGGAAACTAAAAATGTTAAGACACTGATGCAGAGGTGTATTATAGAGGTACGCTAGAGAAACAATATTGGGTGATCTGTTTCGACACACCGTGTCAAAGACCCTTTGGGAGCCACGCCCCACAGGAAAATTTTCATTCCTTGTGAGAAAAAATATACCTATCTGAAGTTCAATGGAAAAATTACCCTCCCAAACCACTTCCACTGGATTATTTGAGCTGGGAATGAACTTCTATCCCCAATCAGATTTTCATCCCCACTGAAGGAAATAGCTTCATTAGCACTGTGACAGGAGTGTGTGTTTTGGTTTCGTTATTACTCACCTGTGCTAGGCGTCGGTCATGGGGCCTCAAAAACGCAGCAACAGCCGATGAAAGAGTGGTCAGGGCCGCAATACCTGATACAACCGGTGAAGGAACAGAGTCGATCAATGAAAGAAAAGTTGTGGTCGCTCCAAGAAAAATCACAAGCAAACTCAAAAAAGAATGCATGAAATCCCAGTACTGTGCAGCCTTCTCATGGCCTTTACACTTTGATTTAGTTATGTCAATATAGCGGTGCCAATTTTCTCGCATCCCCATCTTGAAGTAACTTCTATACTTGAATAACAAATCAGTTTGATTGATACTAAAACGAATAGCCTACTAGACTCATAAGTTTATCTTTAGAATCCGATATGATAACTGATAAAAGTATCATAGATATATATGGATTACTTCTGAAATTTTGATTAGAATTTTCGAAAGTCTTTACAATATATTTCAATTCTTGCTCGAAGATTATTTGATAAATCTAAGAGATAATTTTATCATCTGGAACCAAAATATTGTCTGTCTTTTTTTCATGATCTCAATTGATCGCACGATTTTACGAGCCTATATATAGCATAGTAAGTATATTAATGGCTCGATCCTGAATGTTTAATGGAAACGATCCTTTTCTTACAGAAGGCTAAGTGAAATAAAAGCTTCGTGGGTAATTTTCTGAAACTTCAATTTTAGAGAATTTATTAAAGACTGCACTGAAAAATATTTCATCAAATTTATTGAAATTCTTAACAATAAATTTAGTTTTACTAAGTCAATTAAATAAGTTAGGCTATTTTCCAAGTAATGGTAATTTCAACCGAATGAGACTTTTGTCCGATTTAGCGTCATCATCATCAGTATCATTTTCGGACAGTAAATCTGGCGTCCGAATCCCGGGCGTCATTATTCCGGGTGTTTGTCCGCCCTTGGCGTGAGGTGGAACGGCAATGCTGTAGTTACTCATCGTTTCAGCTTTTTCTAAAGCATCATCACCAAGGACTGAGAGAACTTCGTTTTCTTTTTCTCCGATCACCTATTAAAAGAGAAATGTATTGTTATCATTGTAAAACAATATACGCACCTTTTTGACCGTAGTCGTGCGGCCAGGTGCGTGCCACTTTATTATTTAATTATCCTCCTCGATCCAATCCTTTTTTGACACATTCTTCTATTGTCTATAGGTGCGAAAAAAAGACGGGATAGTTTTAGTGGGATAAAGCGGACAAAAAAAGCCGGCACGGCAATTGGCGACTACGGTCGAAAACTTTGAAAAGATTCTTTGACCTACTTTTTCCTCAATATAGGAGAGGGGCGTCGATGGAGAGCGCTAAAGTTTCATTTCCATGATTTACTATGGAATATTGATAAGGTTTGGTTTGGTTTTGCTCCACCTTGAACAGGGTGTAACCTTGCCTGTACCAGATGGACAAAGCTTTTTTCTTGATGCCGTTACGTCTGTAACTTTTTAAAAATATTTCCAAAGAAATTACGAAAAACGTATTATACCAACAACGTGATAAAAATTATAGCAAAGATTACAGTAGAGGAAAAATAAGAAAGGCAATGATAACGGATTGAACGTAAATAATCTAATAATACTAACCATCAACAACTCTGGTGTTAATGACCAACCCATATCAGGCTCCTGTTTGGCATATTTATTCGGTAAGA
Source organism: Clytia hemisphaerica (assembly GCF_902728285.1). NCBI lineage: Eukaryota > Metazoa > Cnidaria > Hydrozoa > Leptothecata > Clytiidae > Clytia > Clytia hemisphaerica. Next base: position 244,552 of record NW_027103238.1, on the reverse strand, counting down.
AAGGCTCATCCAATAATGCTTTGTTTAATTCTCTCCACAAGTCTTCATATTCTCGTTCTTTCTCAGCTCGTATCATACGCATCATCAAGATTCGAAAACCTACAGAAATAGACCTTTTCATGAATTACGTCACGAAACATCACCTGCCTCGTATTCAAACAATTTCCATGGTGATCATATCCCTTGCAGACATTAAATGATTTTTATATGAATAGAAAGTAGTTAATAAAATCCGCTAGGAGTTAATCACCATGCCAATAATTTCAAAACGAGGCAACTGATGTTCGTAACGTAATTTGTGTAAAGGTCTATTAGCAAACAAAAATGTCCAAGGAAACCCGAAGGGGTGGGGGAATTAGGTTTTCAAGTCAAATTTTAAAAATCTGTGAGAGACTGAATTTTGAAAACTTAACCCCTTTTTGACGTCTTTACGATCCTGTGAGGGACAAATTTTTCCAATTTTCAGCCAAAATTTCCCAACTTTAGTCCAAAATTACAACAATTTATGACCCTGTGACGAATGTTAATACTTCGTTCTTTTAAAACCATCTTATTGACTCAATCGCTGTTTTATGGTTTTTCTCCCCTTTGAGAGACTTTCGAGGGTGTAAAAAAGGGGCTATGTGTCCCCCGGTAGGAAATCTTAAGTTTGCAGTGTGAGAGTTGAGCAGAATTGTGTGTCGGTGTCGGAATAAGATGAGGGACCTAAATGTCAATTGAGACTGAAAATCACCTTTTTAATGACTGGGGAATTCCTCATCCTATCGATGAAAACTCTCGATTTCTCAGCATAGCTTTTTCATTAGGGAAGGGTCCCATCGGGTCATGTAACGATAACGTTTTAAAAAGTGACCGTTTTTATGAGTTCCTAATCATTGATACTTAAAAAAATAGTAGATCAAATTACGATATTTGAGAAAATTCAATCTAGTAGTTTTTTCTGGTGAATGATAGTGAAAACCGATCACAAACCTTTTGAGGAATCCAGTTGCACTTGTCGTCGATCGTGAGGTCTCAAGAAAGCATTGATGGCCGAAACCAACGTCGTCATAGCAGCGATACCAGAAACTACAGGAGGAGGTACTGATTTAATCAACGATAAAAATGTCGTTGCAGCACCAAGAAAAATCATGAATAAACTAAAAAATGAATGCATGAAATCCCAATATTGTGCTGCTTTCTCATGCCCCTTGCTTTTGATTTTTGTAATTTCTAAAAAGCGGTACCAATTCTCTCGCATACCCATTTTGATTAAATTATTTTGAATATAAAAAAAAGGATCTATTTTATCTTTCTACAAAACGTTATGTACTGAAAGCTCCTTATGCGGAGTTTATTTAGGTTGTATTTACATTTGAACATGGCAAAATGTTTAATTTTATCATTGCCATCGTCCTGACGCATTTACTTCTCTTTTCAATATCAACTGGGAATATCTAATTTTTAACCCTTAATATCGTTCAGCCCAGCTTAATTTGTATCCTAAAATTTTTTGAACATTTGAATTTTGATGTATGTTACAGTTCAAAATTGCCAAACAAAAGTACGTGTTGCCTCTTAAAATGAATTGTTCAGTTTCAGTTCTTCATAGATGAAAGGTCAGTCGAAACTCACCTCTTTAAGATGTCTCGACAAAGCATTTCACATATTTGTTGAGGTTTTGAACGTTAAAAACGCAATACGTGCTCCTATTAACATCTCGGTTGGTGAGAAATTGTTTTCAGATTCAGGCGAACAGGGCGTAGAAATAATTGGCTTTTGATAGATGGAGATCTTCAAATTCTATTCATTTCAACTGTTTACAACTCTAGTCCACCATCATATGTCGCAACTGCACTTTCAGCAAGTGGGGATAAAAATTCATTTTTATAGCTGCTATGAATCTAAATCTAAGGTTTACAATTTACAAAATTCAAAAAATTATAGCTATCGAAAGAGGAGCCTTCAGGTCGCCTCCGACTGTGGAGACTTACTTACTGACTAATTCAAGGCCATTCAATACAACGCACTCGAATCAATGAGCTTCTTCATAGCACTTTCGTGAGATGGACATTAATATGTAAATCACTATATTCCCTGTGTTTCTGATAAAAAGCTTATAATCCTCTTCAGCGATTTGAATTTTCATACCAGCTACTACCCATGGAGGTCATAATACCAATCACTCTATGGACTCTAACTCTAACATATTTTCAAATGTTTATTGAGGTGCCATCTCGATCAATTCTTTGTGTGAACCGTCATCGTCATTGAAAGTTCGTGTGTTCAGAGTCTTATCATCGAGATCATTGTAGTGTACATCCATCCCATCACCTTTGTTTTGTTTTCCATTCATGTTCACTGTGACGTCATCATCTCCATGATCTAAACCTGGAAATAACCAACATAAATTTATGTAATACGATTTAATATTACATGTAAAAATTTAACTAGCCATAACTTTCATTAAAGTGCCACCGCAGCAAAACGAACACATAGAGTTGAATTTGCTTTCAAAATAGAATGGGATTAGCCCTACAGTAATTTTGACTTCTCATCTGATCTGATCTGGTCTTCAAATACTAACAAATGTGTCAAGGGAGTGATTTACAGTTATAGTTTCAAAAGCAAAGCCCATTTTGTTTTGGCGTCTACTTAGAGTGACATCCGTGTCTTGCCTTACACGCTTTTTTATAAACTAGTCATAGCTTTCACTAAATGCCCCCACAGAAAGGGGCATTTAGTTCACATGTGATTACATATACTAACTACTAATATGGCTGATTTATGGATTTTTACATATCTACACATACAGTATATGGCCCCCAAAACGGAGACGGCCCCCAAAACGTAGGTTGTCATTAAAATTAGAATTCTGACTTGTAGACTTATAAGAATTAGACGATTTTTTTTTATTTTGAAAGAATGATGGTCATGCTTAAAAATGAGGATGTTTTTGATGGTTTGAGACCAGCAGCGGCCTGGCTTAATTTTCTTGGTGGTGCAAACTATGAAATTGGCGCCCCTGGTACTTTTGTCCTTACTTACGCCCTCCATCATTAAGTGGAAATATTAAACTGTAAGAGCAGTGACTGGCTAAAAGTAACGCCCAGAAACTTTGAGTTAAAAAACTTTCATTTATACGAAGGTGGTGGTAATGATAACTTGATATCTATTTTCGTGTTATAATTTTAAATGTCATAGTTTTCTAAACAAGGAAAGATTTTTCTATTTTCAACTTTTAAAATGTCTAAAAATGCCTCAATTTATCTTATACCGATTTAGCACCAAAAATAAAGCTCTTCAAGCTGTTGATACTTGAAATGGGAATGTTATATCTAGCGAGTCGATTTGGTCTATATTTTTTTGGACCTACCTCCGGGTGCCCCGGTGGAGGTCCTATAAATTAACCCATGTCCGTTCGTTCGTTCGTCCGTCCGTCTGTTACCAGCTTTTCTCAGGATTGGCTCATTAGTTTTTTCTGATTTTTTGCACAATGATGCAAAATGGCAATGCCCAGAACGTGACGGAGCCCGATTTTTAAGAAACAATTTATTTGGGCAAATTTGGGCTAAAAACTACCTAAAAATAGGGTTTTTTGGACTTTGTGCAAAATCCTGTCATTACTTTTTCCTGATTTTTTGTACAAAGATGGAGGGCAAGATTCTCTAACGAATGGCTGAAGTGGTTTTTCCCGGAAAATTCTTATTCGCCTTAAAAAACGGATTTTCGTATTTTGGGGGAAATTCCCTTTAACCAAATAAGAAAATATAGCTTTTAACAATGTTGACTCATTATTTTTTTCTGATTTTTTGCACAATGATGCAAAATGGCAATGCCTAAAATGTGTCGGAGCCCGATTTTCGAAAAAAAATATATTTGGGCGAATTTGGGCTAAAAACTGCCTAAAAATAGGGTTTTTTGGACTTTGTGCAAAATCCTGTCATTACTTTTTTCTGATTTTTTGTACAACGATGGAGGGCAAGATTCTCTAAAGAGTGGCTGAAGTGGTTTTTCCCGGAAAATTGTTTTTTCGCCTTAAAAAACGGATTTTCGTATTTTGGGGAAATTCCCTTTAACCAAATAAGAAAATATAGCTTTTCTCAAAGTTGACTCATTATTTTTTTCTGATTTTTTGCACAATGATGCAAAATGGTAATGCCTAAAATGTGACGGAGCTAGATTTTCGAAAAAAAATATATTTGGGCAAATTTGGGCCAAAAATAGCTTAAAAGGTTTTTTTTAGGCCTGAATGGTTCAAGTGATTTTCGTATTTGGGGAAATTCCTTCTTACCATTTTACATTATTCAACACACAAGCTTTATTTTTCCATTCTGAATTTTTGTGCAATTATTGTCACTTTTTTCTTATTTTCATCTGATGTTAATCATTAGGTAGGTCCATTCAGCATGTTGCTTGTTTTCTTTAAGATTACCTGATAAAGTTAAAACTTTTGCGCCGCTGGTCTTACTTTACTTTCCATTAAAGAAATATGGCTAAAAAAGGCCCCCAAAATGTGAAAGTTGGCAGGAATAAGGGTTCTTTAAAATTTTGGGGCCGCAGGCAAAAAATTTCGATGTAAGAAACGTCAAACAGCTTATAAAAGATCTTCTAAAAAGGAGAAAGTTATTCAGCATAAGACCACAAAAAGCACAGCGAGCATCATCAAGTTTCGATCTCTCATTTTGAAGGTGAGCATCCTCTTTAACCCCTAGTGGATTCACAACACTTCTTTTGCTTTGACTTTTTGCGATTCAATGTTGAGAGTAGTTTTTAAAAAAGTCAAGAGAAAGGATGCAAGAGCGTAAAATAAAACGAAGCGCCGCAGGCGAAAAAATTAACATTGCACTTATAGAAGGAGTTATAAACTTGTCGAAGGGCGCCAAGTCGCCCTATTAAACATCAACAAAATTTTGGCGCCCCCTTGAAAAGCTCTTTTGGCGCCCCTCTCAAATCTTTCTGGGTGGTGCACTGCACACCCTGCACCCCCTGCCAGGCCGCCACTGTTTGAGACAGATTCAATATATTTGCGTCTGAAGGAAATATTTCAACACAAAAATCTCACTCACTCTAGCTCCTTGGAGATTGAAAATAAGTTATGAAAATGGGGTATAAGAAACTTTCTACACCTAATACTGTTCAGAAAATACAGATACATCTGTGACTTTAAAGGATGGGTAAAAGATATAGCATCAGTATTTTGGGGTCCTAGAATCAGCATTGATAAAACCGAAAATTGTAAATATGAGAAACAGCAAAAAATCTTGGAATTCCAATCCTATCAGCTTGAGTTAATAGTTTATAACAAAAAAATAACATTATATAAGAAAACTTTCCCTGAATCAGCAAAAACGGCAAATTCTGTCATTATTTTGCAAAATATAGGAGAAAAATACCTTTAAAGCTTAATATTTTCAGTTCCAGTTTAGCTGTTTTTCTAAAAATTTTACAGCATATTCCATACATGAATGGAACTATTTTCAAAGAGATTTGTTTTCAGAAACTTGGTTAAGACGTCCTCAAATCAAAATTATCATTTTGAAAATTTCTAAATTTTCAGTTTGGACTTTGCATCATCGAAAATCTTGAAATATTTTATAAAAATCATAAATTCTACATGCACCGGGTCGTAAATTTAAGGGAAAACACAAATATGTTCATAGTTTCTCCCCCTAATACCAGTGCGCTTAATAATTTGATTATAACTACACCTGTTTTGGGGGCCCCAAACCTGCATTTTGACCGAGGTTTTGACAACCAGGTGTATACTGTAAAAGTTTTATCAAACAAATTTATGCCCAAATTTATGCCTAAATCACATTTCCAAACTATGGTCAAAATTTTGTATTCATATCTTAAAGATATCTCGAGAAATCGGTAAAGTTGCAAACCTCTGTTTTGGGGGCCATTAGAAAAAAGCTACCTATCTTTAAGCGATTGAAAAATATTGTTGAAATTGAAAATTTTGAAAAAGAACTTTCGGGAAATAAAGTAGAGATGTTAAAGTTTTTCATGCAGCAAAAACTTTTGTAAAACCTCTTTTCCTCTAGATTTGAGAGAAATTTTCAATTTGATCGACGTTTTGGGGCCACATACTATAGTAGATTTACAATATCTACACATATAGTAGATTTATGGATTTTTACATAATCTACACACATGGTAGAAATAAGTGCAATATTGGCCTGGTATGGTATGTTGTTGATGCAAAGTGTGTGTGTGTGTGTGTGCTCAATCTCAAAAGAAAAAATGCAAAAAATTGGGTTTGAGGTGATAATAAACAAGAGCCGCAAAGATGCGGATAAATATTTCCTCCGCAAAAGCCTCAAATAGCGAGAATGCCTTAAAAAAAGCTTTAAAAAATTCCAAAAAGATTTTCCAAAATTTCCCCAAAAATTAACTCAATTTGCTATACAAGTGTCCTTGATCAATTCAATAGCTATCATAAAGGAAGCAAATAATCTAAATGTATTTCAATGGTATTTTTTGTTTATTTCTTAGTTCAAGCATTTTTTGAACAT